>NW_024059429.1:0-35906 GCF_016432855.1 Salvelinus namaycush | reverse complement strand
GCAGCCGCCTCTCTGAGTTAGTGATTGCTGTTGAGCAGTCTAATGGCCTTGAGATAGAAGCTATTCTTCAGTCTCTCGGTCCCAGCTTTGATGCATCTGTTCTGACCTCGCCTTCTGGAAGGTAGCGGTGTGAACAGGCAGTGGCTCTGGTGGTTGTTGTCTTGATGATCTTTTTTGCCTTTTTGCTTTCCTGTGACATCGGGTGCTGTAGGTGTCATGGAGGGCAGGTAGTTTGCACTCGGTGATGCGTTTTGCACACCACCCTCTGGAGAGCCTTGCGGTTGTGGGCAGAGCAGTTGCCGTACCAGGCTGTGATACAGCCCGATAGGATGCTCTCGATTGTGGATCTGTAGAAGTTAGTCAGGGTTTTGAGTGACAAGCCAAATTTATTCAGCCTCCTGAGGTTGAAGAGGCGCTGTTGCGCTTTCTTCACCACACTGTCTGTGTGGGTGGACCATTTCAGTTTGTCGTTTGTTGTGTATGCCGAGTAACATAAAACTTTCCACTTTCTCCACTGCTGTCCCGTCGATGTGGATAGGGGGGTGTTCCCTCTGCTGTTTCATGAAATCCACGATCATCTCCTTTGTTTTGTTGACGTTGAGTGAGAGGTTATTTTCCTGACACCACACTCTGAGTGCGCTCACCTTCTCCCTGTAGGCTGACTCGTCGTTGTTGGTAATCAAGCCCACTACTGTTGGGTCGTCTGCAAACTTGATGATTAAGTTGGAGGTGTGCATGGCCACACAGTCGTGGGTGTACAGGGAGTACAGGAGTGGGCTGAGCACACACCCTTGTGGGGCCCCAGTGTTGAGGGTCAGCAAGGTGGAGATGTTGTTTCCTACCTTCACCACCTGGGGGCGGCCCATCAGAAAGTCAAGGACCCAATTGCACAGGGCAGGGTTGAGGCCAGGGACCTCCAGCTTGATGATGAGCTTGGAGGGTACTATGGTGTTGAATGCTGAGCTGTAGTCAATGAACAGCATTCTTACATAGGTATTCCTCTTGTCCAGATGGAATAGGGCAGTGTGCAGTGTGATGGCGATTGCATCGTCTGTGGACCTGATAGGGCAGCTATCTTCGAATGCATCAATGTTATTTTCTAAAACTCTTTAGGGACTATTGTGAAGTCCAAAGACCAAATTTGGAGTGAATCTGACTTTTAGTCCATGAGAAAATGTTATATGGTTATTTTAAGCATTAGCATTACATAGTTAAAAAAGGGAATTGTTAATAGTTAATTTTTTATGTTATTGATGCCAAACTTAACATGGTTCAACATGATAATGTCTTTGATGGCCCTAAAAAGCTTCAAGTTGATAGACCATGGTGAAGTGGACTTACAAAGGATTTAAATGGACACGTAAAATCAGATTTCCTGATTTATCAATATCAATCAATCAATCGAATGTATTTATAAAGCCCTTTTTACATCAGCCGATGTCACAAAGTGCTATACAGAAACCCAGCCTAAAACCTCAAACAGCAAGCAATGCGGTGGCTAGGAAAAACTTCCTAGAAAGGCAGGAACCTAGGAAGAAACCTACAGAGGAACCAGGCTCTGAGGGGTGGCCAGTCCTCTTCTGGCTGTGCCGGGTGGAGATATAACAGTACCTGGCCAAGATATTTAAACGTTCATACATGACCAGCAGTGTCAAATAATTATAATCACAATGGTCATAGAGGGTGCAACAGGTCAGCACCTCAGGAGTAAATGTCAGTTTACTCAGAGTTAGAGCACAGCAGGTGCGGTAGAGAGAGAGAGTCGAAAACAGCAGGTCCGGGACATTGTAGCCCGGGTCCGGTAAACAGGTCAGGGTCCCATAGCCGCTGGCAGAACAGTTGAAACTGGAGCAAGCAGCACGACCTTGTGGACTGGGGACAACGAGGAGTCCTCAGGCCAGGTAGTCCTGAGGCATGGTCCTAGGGCTCAGGTCCTCCAAGAGAAGGGAGAAAGAGAGAAAGAGAGAGAGAAATTATAGGGAGCATTCTTAAATTCACACAGGACACCGGATAAGACAGGAGAAATACTCCAGATATAACAGACTGACCCTAGCTATCCAGACACATAAATTATTACAGCATAAATACTAGGAGGCTGAGACAGGCAGGGGGTCAGGAGACTACTGTGACCCTGTCCGACAATAGGTCCGGACAGGGCCAACCAGGCAGGATATAATCCCACCCACTTTTCCAAAGCACAGCCCCCACACCACTAGAGGGATATCTTCAAACCACCAATTTACTACCCTGAGACAAGGCCGAGTATAGTCCACGAAGATCTCCTCCACGGCACCAACCAGAGGGGGCGCCAACCCAGACAGGAAGATCACGTCAGTGACTCAACCCACTCAAGTGACGCACCCCTCCTAGGGATGGCATGGAAGAGCACCAGTAAGCCAGTGACTCAGCCCCCATAATAGGGTTAGAGGCAGAGAATCCCAGTGGATTGAGGGGAACCGGCCAGTCAGAGACATCAAGGGCGGTTCGTCGCTCCAGTGTATAACTCAGCCATGTCTTACCCAATCCCTTAGCTTTTCTCAAACTTAAGATATGTACCATGGGTCTACATACCGAAGCTAGTGTTATTTGGACTCGTGGTTCATGAAAATACATTTTTCAAAGGTTTTCCAAAATGTCCAAGATGGAGAAAAAATCTATCCTAATGAACCTTTTGTGTCCTTGAGGCAAATTTGTTCAGTATGAGGAAAGACACCTACATACAAAGTTTCAAGTCTTTAAGTTTTTAGGTCAAACAGGGAGGTGGATATGAGGGTTTAAGTGAGACTGCTTGTAACAACGCCACCTATAGGCCAATTGGTGCCATTCGTTTTGACCAAATTACTCATGGCTTCTGGTTTCTGTGTGCCAAATTAGAAACGTTTATTGTGCTTTTTGACTATGTCAAGAGGGGAAAAAATATCGAAGACTAACTACAGGTTTCACAGCTTAGCTGTGAGCCCATAATTAAAAGGTGAATTAAAGACAGAAAAACATATTACACACACCAATATATCAAGTGTAGAGCTGAGCATACTTTTTTAGTGTGATACATTTTTAACAATAAAGTCAATGGTATATAGGCCTAATAAGACCATATATTTCTGCAAGTATAGTTGCCGTCATAAAGTCTGGTGCCGCTGCAGGCGAGAGCAATTAAGCCTGTTTTAATAACCCCCATGTTATTTATTCTTTTAGCACATTTATGCCGCCACAATAATTTCGGAGAATGTTAGATTATGCAAATACAAATAACGCAAAGAGATACAAATGCATTTAGATCTGAACCAGGTTGCAATTACAGCGTAGCACCACGGCTCCATGAATTACATTGATAAGGGAAAGCTTGACACAGAGACACAGAAGGGGACACAACAGGCCTTTGTGTTTTTATTCTCTGTTTCACTGTGACACTGTTTGTCTTCTTTATTACTCCTATGTCTACCTGTCAGGTCTTCTCCTGGGAGTTCTCAGAGACTTGGATCAAGTGTGATTGATGATAGAACAGTGGCTTGGTTTTCATTACGAGACCGAGAGGTGGATGAAGTATTTTCAGGAGACCTGCCATTGAGGGACGTGAGGTCAAGTCCACTCAAACTACAGCGCTAGAGGAGAGAGGCTTCATAAAAATATTTGGCTGAATTGAACAGTATCCCTGTTTGATAATAACCATTGATAACTTATTTCATTAAATCATAATAATTCTAACTAATTACTCACTTAATAGCACTGAGTAACACTCAGAAAAAATGCATTCTAAGACAATCGACTTCTACTTATCTGTAGTAACCAGCTACTGATTTGAATGAGAGTGCTTGGTTTTTGCAGTAGCACTTGGCTACCTTCCAGTATGTCATATCCTCTCCTCTCACACTTCCACAGTGGTTGATTCCCAGTTTGTGGGCCTGTGTTATTCTCTTCATGGCTCGGTTGTGGGGGATATGTCTTTGTTCCTGGTCCAGGTTCACCGCCATGTCTCCTGGCTGTGGTCACGGCTGTGCGCACCACACCGCCAATAGCAAGGGCCTTTACTACACCTCCAATATTTCAGGTGGTATGAGACACACAGAACTCTGAGCCATCCATCACAGCAGGCTGGATGTTTTCTCCATTCCCCTGGATGATCAAATGCACTATAAACACTTGGTAAGACTTAAGTGTAGAAATCCTTAGAAATTAAACAGCACCAACAACAGTATGCTGTTAAGACAAACGTCTTGGCACTTTGTCTATTGTACCTTTGTTGCCTCAAAACTTGACATTGTGTTGCTGTGAAAACATACAGTGTATTATATCTGTGACAAATTTGTAACGTATTTCCGTGACACATTGGTGCGCGTTGAAATGTCTCCAAACATGATAGTGTAGATATACAGTATGTTCCAGGGTAGATGTGTTTAACAGAAACCTCATTTAAATCACACAGATCACATGTTTCACCTGCTTTCACCTCTCATTGGTTTTCTGAACACACAAGTCAGTCACTGTGGAACGTAGGGAGTATGTAATCATCACTAGGCTGTATACATGTGTAAACCTGTTACGGCCAGTTGTCATGTGTATGTGCATGTTCATACATTCATTGTAAAGTGTGTGTGTGTGTGTGTGTGTGTGTGTGTGTGTGTGTGTGTGTGTGTGTGTGTGTGTGTGTGTGTGTGTGATCTGTCACCTTATCATAAGGCTTGAGTGTGAGAGCATCAGAATTTCACCAAAACCGAGATAAAAAGACAAGATTATTTTAGAGTTCAAACAAACAAAACAAAAGGAAATGAACATGATTCTAAGACTGAAGGTTAAAAACTGGTTGGCATTGACATGTCTTTTCTTCACCAACACTTTTATTGCTGCTGAGTAATGTGAGCTGGGAGTATTTTGTGTTGCTTGTCTATACCATTATTGTATTTCATTTATGATCATTTGGAGTAAAGTAAAATTCCCTTTATATAACCAGAAAACAATATTGTGACTGAAGCAATCAAAAAACAGAGTCTCAAGAGTCTCACCAAAGCAGTCTCAGAATTATCATAAATAAAATACAACTGGTATATATTCAACTCACTGATGATGTGTTGAAATGCCTTGTGGTATTTCAGGGGGGAAATGATATAACACTGTATTGTGTTGTGTTTTAAATATTGTGTCATTCTAAAGGGTGTGGTCTGGTGTGCTCATCCAGTCATGCATTGTTTACACATCATGCTTGAAAACAATGGTTCACATAGCCATGAGCCTGCATCTCAGTCTGGGAAATGAAACAAGCCCATTGAAGTGCACCATGTGATGTCAAACAAAGAAGTAACTATCAAAATCTCATGAATATCTTCACAGGAAAAAAAAAGCCTGCCAATATTTGCTGTTATTTAGCTAGTCTTGAGGCTACTTGTAACGGGCTTCCTCCTTCTCCTCATCCGAAGAGGAGTAGCAAGGATTAGACCAAAATGCAGCGTTGTGATAAGACATGATTTTTAATCAACAAAACAGAAAACACGACGAACACTTGAATAATTACAAAACAACAAACGACGTAGACAGACCTGGACGACGAACTTACATGAAACACGAAGAACGCAAGAACAGGAAAACTGACTACATAAAACGAACAAACAAACAAAACCGAAACAGTCCCGCGTGGCGTAACATACACTGACACAGGAGACAACCACCCACAACAAACAATGTGAAAACACCTACCTTAATATGGCTCTCAATCAGAGGAAATGAAAACCACCTGCCTCTAATTGAGAGCCATATCAGGTCACCCTTAAACCAACATAGAAACACATAACATAGACTACCCACCCAAACTCACGCCCTGACCGTCAAACACATACAAAATAACAGAAAACCGGTCAGGAACGTGACACTACTGTACATATGAAGTACCTGTAACCTTAATACCAATGTAGTACTATTGATTTCATGTTCCAAAAAAATTCTGATTGAAAAGTCAAACATGATCCTAAATGTGCTTGCTGACTAGCTGTGAATTAATTAGATTCATGACCACCATGTATTTTCCTAGTAAGGAAAATAGCTTTTTTTAAATGAGCCAGGCCAAGCTACAGCCCTCTGGAACGCTATATATCTAGTCCTGGTTATCAAAAGGGATGTTTGAAGAGTGTGTTTATGTTTCTTTCCCTTCTATTTCACGTATGCCGAGGCCTGGCCTGTTGTCCGTGAGCACCTTTAAGACATTCACTTTGTTGTCTACGTGGCTTGTCTCTTTCTTTCCCCCGCTCTCTCCATTTCAAACCTTTTCTCTTTCTTTCCCCCGCTCTCTCCATTTCAAACCTTGTCTCTTTCTTTCCCCCGCACTCTCCATTTCAAACCTTTTCTCTTTCTTTCCCCAGCTCTCTCCATTTCAAACCTTTTCTCTTTCTTTCCCCCGCTCTCTCCATTTCAAACCTTGTCTCTTTCTTTCCCCCGCTCTCTCCATTTCAAACCTTGTCTTGATTCGTCAGTCTTCTATCACCTTCCAGTCATGTTTCCTCTGTGTGTAGGCAGGTAACCTAGCGGTTAAGAGCGTTGGGCCAGTAACCGAAAGGTTGCTGGTTTGAATCCCTGAGACGACTAGTCAGAAATCTGCCGATGCGCCCTTGAGCAAGGCAATTAACCCTAGTTGCTCTGAATAAGAGCATTTTCTAAATGACAAAAATGTCAAGTGTGTTTCAGAGAGAGCAAATCGGGGTTATTTGGTAAGTGTTGCAAGAGCAGAGCTGACTATATGCTGTCCAAACATTTTTGACTCCTGAATTTGGCACCTTCCAAAGGCAGCCCACCCTCCCTTTGCAGGGAGATGTAAAAGCAGCCTTTGATTTCAGCTGTTTACATGGCAGCCAGGCCTGCTTCGCAATCCCTCACCGAAGAGTCAGTGCGTCTCATTGGGGAAGAGCTGAGGGTCAAGTATGATAAGCCTTTAGTCTGACAGACTTACAGACTCGCGTACTATGGTGTGTAATTACAAGCCCACAACAAATACAATCATGTTACGTTTCCTCTCTTCTTACATCTCTCTATCGTGTCATTGATCAGACTGACTTGACACCCAAGATGGCATGGAGGCAGCAAATTGCCAGCAGTCACACAAGTCTGCCTAAAGGGACCAATACATGGAGATCAGTACTTCCTATGAATTAATGGGAAAGTACAGCAAATTGCTGCTGTTGATTGATTGGTATGCTACAGTAACCAGGGATTTCAAGATTTGATACCTAATTAATCTACAACTCATATTTCCAGTTCAATTCAAGTCCCTATAGTGTCTGCAGAAGGCTTCTACTGAGTTATTACAAGTAGCCTACCCTGTCCAATCACCAAACAGCTCACTTTGCAACTGTGAAAAATTACCTTTCCTTTTCATGAGACATCTATAATCCCTCCCTCCGGTAAACCGGGTGAGTATAGTGGCACCAGTGTACCACTTTCTATGAATTATAGTGATAAGTGGCACTGTCATTGTGAATGGGTCTCAAAAGCTATGCAATTTTTGAATTAATGCATTTCATGGATCTCGTCTATACATATTCATCCGATTCAAGTTAATCAACAATTTAATGCAACACAAATTCAACTGGATACACTTTCTGTTCCGTTTGGATAGAAAAAGACGCATGAAAACGAAGCAGCTGTAGCACTTTGCCAACATTAGGGGGAGCCTGCTGTCGGTCTCAGAGCCTGCCGAGCAGCCAAATCTCTCCGAGAGGAGCCGTTTGAATAGGTGACAATGCTGACGTCATGGACTTTCACTCCACTCACGGAGAAACAAAGTATCCGCAAGAGTGAAGGGGTGAGAATGGAGCCCGTGAATCCACAGGAATAATAAGCGTCTCAAACTGCTTTAAAACTTGAACAACTCTATAAACAAACATGGATACATTTAGACTTCGCTTCATACTACTCTACTCTTCAATTCTAAGCGTCGGGGCTCAATTCACGACAGGTAAGGATCTTTAAACCTTTCTGTGAGAGAGACTGTACGAGCCGAGCGTAGAGGAAAGTTGGTGGTGAATGTTTTTAGTTGGAGTCATTTAAATGAAGGTGTGGACTGTTGCATTTCGATGTTCCGGAAAAACTTGATACAAAAGCAGAATTAGCCTTTATGTCTTTTCCAAGTCTGATAGCCTAATGTTTGTGAGATTGTTCCGAATCATTGCTCCAAAATCGGGTCCGATTTCTCCCGTGGCTTTACTGTAGGAGCAAGTTACCATTCAGAATATACGGTTACGTCCCAAAATGTTGCCACCTAGAACGAAAGTATTTGAGTCTGTCCTGACGTCGCTGCGTGCACCCATAGACTATGTCGCCAATTTGAAAAAAGTTATCGCATCCATGATTTCTGCATGATCACAACATTGAAATGGACAATTTGATCATAACAGGCAAAAATAGCAGTAAATAGATTGTTGTAATTTCGCATTATGTTGCATACTGTAGCCCAATGAAGATGTTGTGCAAACCTGAAGTCATTGAATTAACACCAACTTGCCATTTAGGAACTTTACGCCAAGAATAGGCTGGCTAATGGTGAGACTGAAAGTAGGAGCCTGCTGTCTCTAACTGTTACCTTAAATATGGCATGATATGGTTGTACAGTAGGCCTAATTAACAACTTTTTGGACACGAGAAAGACTGGTCCTTATACGAATAGGCTACAATGACTCAACTACCTGTATATAATCTATGAAAGCCTAATTCTTCCTTATTACATGGAACCAAAGGTAAAAAGTCAGTTTGTTTAGAAACATGAATGAATACAATGCAACATTGTGATTACAGATGAAAGCTTTTGCCCTTTTGAACTTTCGCAGTGACCTTTAAGTAAACAAGCAGATCGTGGAACCATACATAATGCGTCACAAAGTTACTCTCAGGGTAAAAAAATATATACTTTTTTAGTATGTCTCAACTCTTGAGGGTCCAAATGTGTTTCACCTTCAGTTGCCACATTTTCATCTAAATTGACAAAACTGTAGTTCTTCATAAGTGCTCTAAAGATAAAAAAATAAATAAACCACCAGTTTTAATGGCTAAATCACTCATTTAAACGGCTTATATATTTGTTGTAACCTAATGTTTAGACTCTACTAGACTATGTGGAATAGTAAAACATATTATTAGCTTTTCTATTGTGTAAATGAAATCCAATACATCTCATACTGTGTCCCAGGGGGACTTGCAAAACAGCAGGGAGGGGGGGGGGGGGGGGGGGGGGGGGGGGGGGGGGGGGGGGGGGGGGGGGGGGGGGGGGGGGGGGGGGGGGGGGGGGGGGGGGGGGGGGGGGGGGGGGGGGGGGGGGGGGAAGGGGGGGGGGGGGGGGGGGGGGGGGGGGGGGGGGGGGGGAGAGTCCTGTTTTCTATAAACCATTCAAAATGTTAATTCTAAAGAAACCTGATAAATGCTGTTTGTCATTTAAATAGATGTTCATTCCATTTATTCATTCCCAATCATTTAAGATTGATGTTTAATGTATCTTTTATATTTGTATTGCAATCCATATGATCTCTTTTGAAGCAATTTTCCCATTTTTGGAATTCTTATTGAGAATCTGATGTGTTCAGATATAGTGGGGTCTGAAATGATTGACACCCTTGATAAAGATGAGCAATAATGACTGGATAAAATAAGTAATTCAAATACTGAGCTATATTGTATGGTCCAAAAAATTGGGAAATTATATAATTTGATACTAATACAATTGCTCAGAGAAAGAGATTTTGTTTAACAAGTAGTACATTATTTTCACAAAAAGGTAGGGTTCAGAATTATTTACACCCCTAAAGATTCTTATAAATAAAGTAGTCAAAAGTTTAGTATTTGGTCCCATACTCCTAGCATGTAATGACTACATCAAGCTTGTCTCTCTGCTAGGGCTGATCCCATTTAGATTGTTTGGTTGATATATTTTTTAGTCGAGCTGTGGCAAAAAAAAAAAAAAATGTATGGCACATGTCTTGATTGACATGTGGACTAATCCATTGCGGAGGCCGTGGGGGTGGCACACCAGTATCACCAGTAGTACATTTACTGTTAATTCCCATAATTTCTAATCTACAATGTTTGTTTGGTTACGGTAATTTCTGTTAATATATTATTATTACAGTCTTACTGTTGTGATTGTAGGAGTGGAAACATTGTTTGCATAGCGCACAACCTATGCTACACTTGTGAGAAACAAGTTTTGGTTTATTTCATTCCATTTACGAGTTGTCAATTTATTCATTGTGTTTTCTTTGGAGCGCTCCTGTCAATGTTGAGTAAGGACGCGCACCTGATTACGCATATAAGTAGGACTAGGCTACCTGATCTTTTTACATTTGGCACTCCAAATGAAAAAAGTTGCCGGCCACTAGTGTAGCCTATTACTGACAACTTCGGGAGCGTAATGGCAGAATCTACGAAGGCATAGCGGCGGGGGGAGGAGGTTCAGGAACAGGTTTTTTTCTTATGGAAAAGTTTTCTTGATCTCTGGCTCCCTCTTGAGTCATTTGTGTGTCTTTAAATATTTAATCACAGCGTGCTTAAAGCATCAGACAAGCTCAGTAGCCCACATATAATTTATTTTATTAAAACACAAAGGGTGTGTCTATATATGGAAAAATACAAGTTTAAAAAAATGTATTGGTTGAAAGAACAGACGACTCTTGGTCAGCCAAGATTCTTTTAGTCGGGGCCCACCCTAGACTCTCCAAACTTGTTGGATGCATTTGCAGTTCATTTTGGTTGTGTTTCAGATTATTTTGTGCCCAATAGAAAATGAATGGTAAATAATGTATTGTGTCCTTTTGGAGTCACTTATTGTTAATAAGAATAGAATATGTTTCTAAACACTTCTACATGACTGTGGATGCTACCATGATTACGGATAATCCTTAATGAATCGTGAATAATGATGAGTGACAAATTACAGAGGGTCAAATATCATACCCCCAGGACATGCTAACCTCTCACCATTACCAAAAACAAGGGAGGTTTACATGTCTTGGGGGTATGATCTTTGACCGTTTGTAACTTTCTCACTCATCATGATTATTCACGATTCATTCAGGATTATCTGTAATCATGGTAGCATTTACAGTAATGTAGAACTGCAAATGCATCCAACAAGTTTGTAGAGTCACAAGCTTGATGTAGTCATTGTGTGATAGAAATATGGGACCAAATACTAAACTTTTTTTAACCAAATACTAAACTACAGTATTTACAAGAATCTTTAGGGGAGTCAATCATTTTGACCCCTACCTTTTTTGTTGTTGAATTTTTTAGTTATTATTGTTACAAAATCTTTCTCTGAGCAATTGTATTAGTATAAAATAATATACATTAAAAAAATCAGCATACAATATAGTTCAGTTTTTGAATTATTTATTTTAAAGTCATTATTGCTCACCTTTATCAAGGGTGTCAATAATTTCAGACCCCACTGTATGTAGTCAGATATGTAGCCCATAATTGTTACTTTAGCCTCTGCCTCTATAACCTTTTGGCCTTAGTCTCTTTTTTTAATTGCTGATTAACTAAGGGCCTCCATAAGTCTTTGCGCTTCAAAGCGCACACACACATGTTCTCACATATCTGTTTGAGTGTAACCTGCATCATCAGATTAATTCACCACTGGTTGGGGGTTGGAAATAGAAAATACAGCTGTCTATATAATTGCAGATGAATTCATCAGAAAATCTTAACCATGGATTAATTACATTAGAGTAATCAAAAACACACAATGACAAAAGGCAAATTACACATTTTCGAGATTGATTCGAAAATGATGTGATTATGCTGGCGGTATTATGGAAATGAACTGGAAGATCACTTTACATAAATGTACAATGTCAATTTCATAAAGCAATGCTGCTCTGCGATGGAAATATACAAATCGGTGTGCTAATCCACTTATGATTTATTTTCTGTTGCTTGCATCTGGCCGCAGCGCAAATGGGACAACCGGTGAAGGGTGAGTTACTAAGCTGTGCTATCATTCGACAGGAGCCCCTGTCCTGATTAATTGTGACCTGATGACTCCTGGCTGTTGGACTATGCCACCTTGAATGCTCAATATGGTCTCTGTGCAGATGTGTCACTGTATCTCCCTGTTAATGGCTCTCTCTTCGGGACTGGTTAGTGACGCTCTCACATGATCTGGGACAATAAACCACAGCATATAAAGGTTGACTCGATAATTTTTCTTATATAAAACAAAACATTTTCAAAACTTTTGCGGGCTACAGATCATGTGAGGTTAGCCAAATACCACACATTAATTTGGTTGTGACGTCCGTGGGCGATAACATGAAATAACAGCCGTTGTTGCAGGTAAGCAACACGGTTTCCTTCATTACATGCATGGAATAAATGGATTCTTTTTAAACGACATTCATCTGCAGTTACCCTTTAGTGTTTGCTTTGTAAAATCACTGTGGTTGCCTAAGTAATTACAGAGAAGCAAACTCATTTAGTTGCCCACCTATCTGAGAATCAAGTGTGAATGACTCTCGGGAGAGATGGCCATTAACCAAAAGGTAGACACTGCAGGAGATGAACAGCTGTTACTGGGTGAGGTGTATTCAAAATGGACCCCTAATGAGAAGAACACTATTGATGCTTTCATATGGTGAGTCAGCACTAGAAATAACTGGCCTAACCTTACTCTTATTGGTTGTTCTGACAAACAATTCATCATAGCACTTGCATTTCCAGTACATTTGTATGTTTTTACTTTGATATGTTTGTGAATTTGGCACAGGAGAGTGAGTTCTTTTCTCAGTTTCTCCAAGGCCTAATGGGATATCCTTCACTACATCTCAGCCTCAGGTTTTTTATGCACGCAATTTTCCCCTAGAGTATGGTTAGTTACTGCATGCTTTGTCCATTGTCTACATCCTGGTCTGGTTTAACCACTTCTTTAAAAAAAGGCAACTTGGTGCCATAAACTACTATGTCCCCTCATTAAAACATAGGCCATGGTAGACAATGGTCTTGTCTATTGTGTGAGGCAATACAGAGAGAAAGACCCCCCCCCCCCCCCCCTCTGCTATTCAATACCAATAAGACTCTTCTAAGAGTGGAAGTTGCTGACCACTCAGTGCAGCACTTGCAGTCTTATATCTTAGTTTTATTACAGGTTAGGTGACAGTGAGAGAAGTTGCTTATCTCAGCACCTGTGAGAGAATTGTATGTTTTTTATGCGTGGCCTCAACAAAATCTACTTGCAGCATGCAGCCACTTATTGTTCCCTTAGCTTTCTGAAGTTTTAGATTATGCATGGTGAATCAATACCTGACAGAATGTGTCAAGTGATTTTGCAACGGTATGGATTTTTAATTTGGTTTTCCTCAAAATCAGCAGCTTCCGTATTATTTCTCCCCTTTATTTATTTATTCAGAACTGCACCTGTAAGGGTTTTGTCAGCATGTTACCCATCTGCCAGTTTTTCTCGGGATTACGAATGAATAAGCAAGTTTGTTCTTGTTATAAACCCAACAGACATGTTAAACATAGGCCCACTGCCTTGAACAATCCATCCAATGACCCTTTTACCGTACAGTACTAAATGTCTGCAGTGTTTCCAAGGCCCTGTGCTCTTATTGTTTATTTGGCCCCGAGAGGTGCCCGCTCAGACAGATGTATTCTGAACTGGACTTAAAGGAGCATTTCATCCCTCTTCATGCTCACAGCAACACGGGCCATGGGCCTATTGTAACACGCAAGGCAACAAAAGCCTTGTGGAGTTACACTTGAAGCTCTGCATGGGAGGACAGTGTCGGTGTGTTTCTGCTCCCAGCATGCATCATGCTCCTGTCTGCTGGGTATTTGGGACAGGGAGAGATGCTCTGCAATTGTTCGTGTTCATTGCCCTGGTGAATGTCTCAGACCCCAGTTATCCCCAGTCTTTGTCATCACAGCATTTTGGAGATTAAAGCTGTAATGGTGTTTTTGGTGGTCTATTCTGATGCCTGCCCTTAAGCTTCTTTTGAAAGCTGACTGGACTTTTCCTAAGGGAGACTGGGAGTGAAAAAAAAACGTCTGACGAATTAGATTTTTGGCTTTTTTGTTCTGGTTGGAGGGTTTAAGGAGATCGAAGTATCACTGCATTGACTCAATTAAGATGATCATACGTCATCATACATTCAACACCCTGTTCTGGGAAGTGCAGCTCCCATGTCCTTAATTTGACAGAAAAACAACTCTCCATTACTGTTGTCACAATAGCAGAATTTTGACTTCGATACCAGGTTTAGTATCACAATTCTCGATACCAAAACGGTACCACTGCAAAAAAAGAAGGCATATTTAATAGCAAAAGTCACAGAATGGCACTTGATCCAGACAGATAAACTCAGCTACTGCTCTGTTCAATTGTTGGGCAATATCATTACAGTTGCATTTTTTTTTTTTTTACATCTGAGACAGCCATGTATGCATTAATGAATTATACAATCAATTTGACTTGACTTTAATCAGTCTAACTACATAATGGTAATAATTAAAGTAAATCTCTATTAATAAAGTAAATCTCTATTAATAAACTGGGTAAAGATATAGCCTAAGCCTATCCACAATACAGGTGAATGCATATTCAATAGGAGTGTGTGCATGCATTGAGTTATTGAGCTTGTTTTGACTGATGTTATGGGGCTACAGATTCCATTTGGGACTTATTTGATTGTACTGGTCAACAACATTTGCATAGAAGTAGCTTCTTCTATAAAAATGTGCGCTGTCTTTTTTAACCAGTAAATACGTCATTCACGAGGCAGTTAGTTTGCTGAGGCAATAGATAATCTTTGGGAGAGATGTGTGAGAGAGACTGAATAGTGCTCGCCAGCTTGTAGTCATAAACCTCGGAAATGAGTTACCTCTAATTCGAAAATGAATGGGAAAAGAATAGGGTTTTGCGATAAACGCCGAAAATAGGTCTGAGGTTGACACAGACAATATCAATCAGTAAACATGACCTTTATGAATTATGAAGCTTTTATATTTTTTCATAAATGCTTCAAAATTCACAAAAAGTGACGTTAGGTGATGAAGATTATCTCAATAAAATACACTGCTCAAAAAAATAAAGGGAACACTTAAACAACATAATGTAACTCCAAGTCAATCACACTTCTATGAAATCAAACTGTCCACTTAGGAAGCAACACTGATTGACAATAAATTTCACATGCTGTTGTGCAAATGGAATAGACAAAAGGTGGAAATTATAGGCAATTAGCAAGACACCCCCAATAAAGGAGTGGTTCTGCAGGTGGTGACCACAGACCACTTCTCAGTTCCTATGCTTCCTGGCTGATGTTTTGGTCACTTTTGAATGCTGGCGGTGCTCTCACTCTAGTGGTAGCATGAGACGGAGTCTACAACCCACACAAGTGGCTCAGGTAGTGCAGCTCATCCAGGATGGCACATCAATGCGAGCTGTGGCAAAAAGGTTTGCTGTGTCTGTCAGCGTAGTGTCCAGAGCATGGAGGCGCTACCAGGAGACAGGCCAGTACATCAGGAGACGTGGAGGAGGCCGTAGGAGGGCAACAACCCAGCAGCAGGACCGCTACCTCCGCCTTTGTGCAAGGAGGTGCACTGCCAGAGCCCTGCAAAATGACCTCCAGCAGGCCACAAATGTGCATGTGTCAGCATATGGTCTCACAAGGGGTCTGAGGATCTCATCTCGGTACCTAATGGCAGTCAGGCTACCTCTGGCGAGCACATGGAGGGCTGTGCGGCCCCACAAAGAAATGCCACCCCACACCATGACTGACCCACCGCCAAACCGGTCATGCTGGAGGATGTTGCAGGCAGCAGAACGTTCTCCACGGCGTCTCCAGACTCTGTCACGTCTGTCACATGTGCTCATGTGCTCAGTGTGAACCTGCTTTCATCTGTGAAGAGCACAGGGCGCCAGTGGCGAATTTGCCAATCTTGGTGTTCTCTGGCAAATGCCAAACGTCCTGCACGGTGCTGGGCTGTAAGCACAACCCCCACCTGTGGACGTCGGGCCCTCATACCACCCTCATGGAGTCTGTTTCTGACCGTTTGAGCAGACACATGCACATTTGTGGCCTGCTGGAGGTCATTTTGCAGGGCTCTGGCAGTGCACCTCCTTGCACAAAGGCGGAGGTAGCGGTCCTGCTGCTGGGTTGTTGCCCTCCTACGGCCTCCTCCACGTCTCCTGATGTACTGGCCTGTCTCCTGGTAGCGCCTCCATGCTCTGGACACTACGCTGACAGACACAGCAAACCTTTTTGCCACAGCTCGCATTGATGTGCCATCCTGGATGAACTGCACTACCTGAGCCACTTGTGTGGGTTGTAGACTCCGTCTCATGCTACCACTAGAGTGAGAGCACCGCCAGCATTCAAAAGTGACCAAAACATCAGCCAGGAAGCATAGGAACTGAGAAGTGGTCTGTGGTCACCACCTGCAGAATCACTCCTTTTTTGGGGGTGTCTTGCTAATTGCCTATAATTTCCACCTCTTGTCTATTCCATTTGCACAACAGCATGTGAAATTTATTGTCAATCAGTGTTGCTTCCTAAGTGGACAGTTTGATTTCACAGAAGTGGGATTGACTTGGAGTTACATTGTGTTGTTTAAGTGTTCCCTTTATTTTTTTGAGCAGTGTATATAAGATCTCCTAAGCCTATGTTTAACTCAGTCCTTATTTTCTGCGTTTATCCAAAAACCCTACAAAAACTCCATTCATTTTAGGATTTGTCCAACGAACCATGGCGGAGTTAGTGCCTACAGAAAGACGACATTACGATTACTCTCTATAAGTGATATAAGTGAGAAACATATGACAGAAGTATCGAAAGTAACACAAATTCTAGTACCGAACCATTTTTCATGTTCTAATATAGTTTTGGTATAGGCCTACCATGCAACAGTACTCTCCATTGAGGTTGACTTCAATTCAACATGGTCTAAATTCTGTCAAATGGTTGCTTTGAACAAATTAGAAAATTCGAGGCCTGACCAAAATCCCCTGCTCAATGTTTGTGAGGGGGAACTTTAAATCACTTATCATGATTCTCTTTAGCTGCACATACTATCTCATGTTTCCATCCACAGTTTTTATGCGCGTAAAGTCATATCGTATTTTATTAAAATCACGACATCTGTGATGTCTGTGATGGACCGTGATGGACCTTTCGGTACAATTTTCTAAATGTGACTCACCACTTGGATTCGGTCTTATGTAGCAAAATTTGAAATTGTGTTTTTTACATTGGATTAAAGTAGAGACAGAGCTACAAAATTATATATCATACACTGCATTTGAGGAACAATGGGAAAGTAATTCTGCTTTGAAAGTTGATCAACTTGTAAACTCACTTTTGAGAAAATGGCCTTTGAATGTTTTGGTATCTAGTCTTCTTTATCTACACCCATTCAGATTCGTTCACACCCTCTTAAGCTTTAGCCCCACCCATCTCGTTTCGCTCTCTGAGCGCACACTTCACGCTCTGCCCGATTATTTGTTTACCTATGGATAACATGAATACAGCCTAACCAGCTCTGCTTGCAACAATTTCATTACACTTTTTTGCAGACGTTTACTGACACCGGCCATATTCAACAGGTGTTGTACACACTAATGTTAGCTAGTTAAACAACAATGAACACAGTGCCAACAATGCCACAGTGCTGGGAGGTAACCAACCAGGTTCAATGTTAGCTAGCTAACATTAGGCTCTAACTAGAACAGCAAACGGCACTGGGATACGAATAATAACGTCAGCTAGGGAGCCAGTCAGTTAACTTCTTATGGCTGCAATCCCGTTAACGGGATGTATGACAACAGCCAGTGAAAGTGCAGGGCGCCAAATTCAAACAACAGAAATCTCATAATTAAAATTCCTCAAACATACATGTATCTTATATCATTTTAAAGGTAATCTTGTTGTTAATCTCACCAAATTGTCCGATTTCAAATAGGCTTTTCAGCGAAAGCACCACAAACGATTATATTAGGTCACCACCAACTCACAGAAAAATTGAGCCATTTTTCCAGCCAAAGAGAGGAGTCACAAAAAGCACAAATCACTAACCTTTGATGATCTTCATCAGATGACACTCATGGGACTTCATGTTACACAATACATATATGTCTTGTTCGATTAAATTCATATTTATATCCAAAAACCTCAGTTTACATTGGCGCCATGTTCAGAAATGCCTCCAAAATATCCGGAGAAATTGCAGAGAGCCACGTCAAATAACAGAAATACTCATCATAAACTTTGATGAAAGATACATGTTTTACATAGAATTAAAGATACACTTGTTCTTAATACAACCGCTGTGTCAGATTTCAAAAAGCTTTACGGCAAAACACAATATTCAATCATCTGAAAACAGCGTTCAGCCACAAAAGCAAGCCATACAGTTACCCGCCAAATTGTGCAGTCAACAAAACTCATAAAAGCATTATAAATCTTCACTTACCTTTGCTGATCTTCGTCGGAATGCACTCCCAGGACTCCCCCTTCCACAAGAAATGTTTGTTTTGTTCGGTAATGTCCATCATTTATGTCCAAATAGCTATTTTTGTAGCGTGTTTGGTAAACAAATCCAACGTCAGGAAGCGCGTTCACTAAAAGCTGACGAAATGTCCAGAAGTTCCGAAACAGTCAGTAGAAACATGTCAAACAATGTATTGAATCAATCTTTAGAATGTTTTTAACATAAATCTTGAATAACGTTCCAACCGGACAATTACATTGACTTCAGATGAGCGATAGAACAGAGCTCCCTCTCATGTGAACGCGCATGGTCAAAGAATGGTCAGGTCATGGCAGACCTGACTAATTCCCCTCTCATTCGGCCCCCCTTCACAGTAGAGGCATCAGACAAGATTCTACAGACTGTTGACATCTAGTGGAAGCCGTAGGAAGTGCAAACTCATCCATATCTCGCTGTGATTTCAAAAGGATCTTGGTTGAAAATCGACCAGCCTCAGAATTTCCACTTCCTGTTTGGATTTCTCAGGTTTTTGCCTGCCATATGAGTTCTGTTAAACTCACAGGCATAATTCAAACAGTTTTAGAAACTTCAGAGTGTTTCCTATCCAATACTAATAATAATATGCATATATTAGCAACTATGACTGAGGAGCAGGCCTTTTACTCTGGGCACCTCTGTGCACCTTTCATCCAAGCTACTCAATACTGCCCCTGCTGCCATAAGACGTTAACGTTAGCTAGCTAGCTAGCTACCAGTACACTTTAGCTTAAGACATGTAGCTAGCTAGCTAGGTAAACAATGAACCTAGTTATGTAAAAATTGTTTAAGGTCACGCACATCACGTAATGTTAACTAACGAGCCAGCCAGCTAACATTGGCTAGTTAAACAACAATGAACACAGTGCCAAATCATGTTGTTACTACCCTGCATGAATGCGCCTCTGGAATACGGATAATAACGTCAGCTAGGGAGCCAGACAGCCAGCTAACGTTAGCTGGCTAGCTAACAGTACACTTCAGCTTGCAAAATTAGAGATGTGTAAAATCTGAAAATGTAGCTAGCTATCTTACCTGTATACATCATCATGCATGATGGACGCATCTCCCTGTCAGGAATGCCAAACCACGGTTGCCCTTAGTTTGAAGATGTAATCCGGAGATAGGTGTTTTCTCCATCTCTTTAGCTATCATACTCTAATTCCACTGATTTCAAAGCGTGATCCACCAGAAAGTGGAGAGCAATACTTATGCAACTCTATTACGCAATACATTTTTAAAAAAAGCTGTGTTCGACAGGATTACCAACACAGACTGACAAGCTTAAACAGACAGAAGCCTTCTATATGTCCAGCCCACTCATTATCTCAGCTAATCATGTCTAGTGGGAAGGTTGCAACCTTTTTCTGTGGCTTAACCAACAAGGCTCTTAATATAACAATTGTATTCGTATTTACAGATGGCATACAAGTTTGTTATTAAGGTACATGAAAGTTCACATGCTTGAGAAGGCATTTCTGCCAAAAAATGCATTTTGATACAAAAACATATTTTCTTACGTTCAAACGGCTCTCCTGTGAAGTCGTGACTTGCGACATACACCTAATCGGGTCACAAATGCCAACAGATCATTTGTTCGTTTGACATGGTGGGATAGCTTTGTGTTGGTAAAATTAATTATGCTGGAAATGGCGGTGGAAACGCCTTTATCATGTCAAATTAAAGTTTATTTGTCACGTGCGCCGGATACAACAGGTGTAGTAGACCTTACAGTGAAATGCTTACTTACAGGCCCTAACCAACAGTGCAATTTTTAAGTAAAAAATAAGTATTAGGTGAACAATAGATAATTAAAAAGAAATAAAAACAACAGTACAAAGACAGTTAAAATAACAGTAGCGAGGCTAAATACAGGCACCGGTTAGTCAGGCTAATTGAGGTAATATGTACATGTCGGTATAGTTAAGGGGACTATGCATATATGATAAACAGAGAGTAGCAGCAGTGTAAAAGATGGGTTGGCGGGTGGGGGGTGGCGGTAAACAATGCAGATAGTCCGGGTAGCCAACGTGTGGCGGCACTGGTTAGTCGGGCTAATTGAGGTAATATGTACATGAATGTATAGTTAAAGTCACTAGGTAGCCATTTGATGACCTGTTCAGGAGTCTTATAGCTTGGGGGTAAAAGCTGTTGAGAAGCCTTTTGGTCCTAGACTTGGCGCTCCGGTATCGCTTGCCATGCGGTAGCAGAGAGAACAGTCTATGACTGGGGTGGCTGGGGTCTTTGACAATTTTTAGGGCCTTCCTCTGACACTGCCTGGTGTAGAGGTCCTGGATGACAGGCAGCTTAGTCCCAGTGATGCACTGGGCCGTACGCACTACCCTCTGTAGTGCCTTGCGGTCGGAGGCCGAGCAGTTGCCGTACCAGGCAGTGATGCAACCAGCCAGGATGCTCTCGATGTTGCAGCTGTAGAACCTTTTGAGCATCTGAGGACCCATGCCAAATCTTTTTAGTTTCCTGAGGGGGAATAGGCTTTGTCGTGCCCTCTTGACTGTCTTGGTGTGTTTGGACTATTCTAGTTTGTTGGTGATGTGGACACCAAGGAACTTGAAGCTCTCGACCTGCTCCACTACAGCCCCATCGATGAGAATGGGGGCGTGCTCGGTCCTCCTTTTCCTGTAGTCCACAATCATCTCCTTTATCTTGATTACATTGAAGGAGAGGTTGTTGTCCTGGCACCACCCGGCCATGTCTCTGACCTCCTCCCTATAGGCTGTCTCGTCGTTGTTGGTGATCAGGCCTACCATTGTTGTGTTGTCTGCAAACTAAATAATGGTGTTGGAGTCGTGCCTGGCCACGCAGTCGTGGGTGAACAGGGAGTACAGGTGGGGACTGAGCACGCACCCCTGAGGGGCTCCAGTGTTGAGGATCAGCGTGGCAGATGTGTTGCTACCTACCCTTCAGGAAGTCCAGGATCCAGTTGCAAAGGGAGGTGTTTAGTCCCAGGGTCCTTAGCTTAGTGATGAGCTTTGAGGGCACTATGATGTTGAACACTGAACTATAGTCAATGAATAGCATTCTCATGTAGGTGTTCCTTTTGTCCAGGTGGGAAAGGGCAGTGTGGAGTGCAGTAGAGATTGCATCATCTGTGGATCTGTTTGGGCGGTATGCAAATTGGAGTGGGTCTAGGGTTTCTGGGATAATGGTGTTAATGTGAGCCATTACCAGCCTTTCAAAGCACTTCATGGCTACGGAAGTGAGTGCTATGGGTCTGTAGTCATTTAGGCAGGTTACCTTAGTGTTCTTGGGCACAGGGTCTATGGTGCCCAAGAGAATAAACAGCTTACTATGGTCAGGGCGTGACAATGAGCTTCATGCTCCTTTCCAATAAATGTCGAGGGTCTTATTCTGGAGACATGATGATCGATGCTTGACTGGCGTTTGACAAATACAAATATTCTCGCTCTTATCCATAATAATCTCATAATGCAGACGAGCCTACCTGCTCTGTATCTGCAAGCTGTTGGCTAGAGCACGTGTCAAAACCAGACTAGGCACATTAACTATTTAACTCAACAGTTGTTGTAACAAAACTATCGGTAGAGTTGAAAATGCGATAGAAACACATTGAACATTAGATTGTTATTCGGTTCATGACAACTTAAGCGGAAAAGCACATTTTGTGTGCCCAACATCACGCACGGATTTCTATCTGAAATAAGTCAGTTTTGTGGAAACACACCACTGGTAGGAAAAAAATTTCAATCCCTCATTGTGAAAAGCAACTAAGGTCTAAGAGGACAGAGGAAGTGGCAAACATACTGCATATTAATCTGTGGCTCCCAATTGGCTAATGGCGCTCGGTGGAATGCGCAAACACGTACAGCACAGCCCGTCTATCATATTTTCTTTATGCAGATTTTAGAATATTTGCATGTAAATCTGTCACAAATTAGATGTAAATCTAGCTATTGACAGGTTTCACAGACATGTTGGAGAAAAAACAGTTCCACAGCCAGTGTCTGGTGATTTAAAATAGACATTCAGCCTGTCCTGCCTCATACTTTAACTTCGAATCACGACTCCAATATACAGGCAGCCAACGTATGGTCTAAAAGTTGGCATTCAGTGGCGAACAACAATATTCTTTGCAGATGACTAGTTGAATTAAACTGCTAATAGCTAAATTGGATGAGACCATATTTTTTTGTAGTGTGGAAAAGAATATATAACAATTGACTGTCATCAGATTTCTTTATAGATGATTAACTACCAAATATGACCTGCAAGTTCAGTACCTCAGATAGCAAATGCTCATTCCAATTGAATGACATGTCGTGTGTAGGTCTGTCTGCTCCTCATGAATTACTTTCCGTGGATATGTCTGCAGTTTCTGTAGATATGTCTGCAGTTAATGGTCGAGTGTGTATGGTCGACATGTTGCTACAGCGTGGAGCTGTTGTGTGACTGACTCACAGTGAGCTGCCCCACCACCACCATCATCGTCATCGTCCTGTCTGTCTTCCAGGTCGAGTGGGTTTCTCCCCACGGGTGGTTTACCTCGTCATCATGTTTGTAGCAAACTGGATATCATGTGTTTTTAGCTGCTGTACACCTGCTTCTGAAAACCTCCCGAGGGCTGAAGTCTCAACATCATATTAAAGGGGAATTGTCACACAGGCACACGAGCTCAGGGCTGAAGTCTCAACATCATATTAAAGGGGAATTGTCACACAGGCACACGAGCTCAGGGCTGAAGTCTCAACATCATATTAAAGGGGAATTGTCACACAGGCACACGAGCTCAGGTCTGAAGTCTCAAACATCATATTAAAGTGGAATTCTCACACAGGCACACGAGCTCAGGCTGAAACGGATAAGAAAAGAAGACTGTTGCCTTTTCTGTCTGGGAGGCTTTATGTTTTCCTATCAATACATGTCTGTCTGGCACTATTGTCTGGATTGTTTGTACAATAGAAAAGTTAAGCGCAGAACAATCCTCATGTAGGTAGTTTATGACGTAGCGTTTGAAATGTTACAGTACTCCATGTTTATTTCCTCAATGTAAAATTGTATTATTTTCAAGCCAAAAAATGCATAGCATTGCTTAATAACTTAAGCTGTTTACTTTCCTGTGGAAGAGCAGACAACAAAGCTTAAAACGACACATGATCCTCATGATCACTGTTGTGTTATTTGTTGAATTTTAGTAGGGAGGCTTTCAAAAAGAGGATTTGCTTGTTAAGTCGGCACAAATGAATGTTAATGATATACATTTGATCATGTATATCATTAACCCCCCCCCCCCCCCCCTCCCGTGGCCCTCCCACCTCCCCCAGTCTGTTTTCTGCATTGAGGATAAGCAGATCCCCCTGCTGGTTGCAGAGACAACTGGGTTGTCGCCTACTGGTACATTAAAGGCACAAAGAGCCAAGTCCTCACGGCCCCACTCAACTTGGAATTTATTGCCCCTTACTCAAACAAAGGAGCAAAGGATTTCTCAGGACACCCCCAGCACTCTCCTTATCCAACACTTACCTATGGAGCATAGCCTAGATCATCACACTCATAGTGTATTCTGAAAGGTGTGTTTTAGGTACTTGTTCAAGGTTTTGACTCAAATTAAGGTATATGTTATGATACAGTAGGTTTTGGTGAATTATGTGCACAGTTTATTTCAGGTAAATTCCTAAAATGTTCTCGTCAGAGGCATTAAACTGGAGATGGAAAAATGTGCTTAGTGTAGATTAAGTTAAGCTAGAGTCTGCCTTTGTATGACAGACGTTGTCTTGGCAAGTTATGTCCATAAGAGATGTGCTTACTGTATGAATACCAGAGCCCGTGGGATGTTTCTGTCCTAGGCCTTTGTTTGGTTTATTTTCCCATCCTGTGTGGTATACTTGACCATTCTCTAGAAAAGTAGTGCCCCCCAGACTCCCCTCCCTGTGACTCTACTAAAAGGCCCCCAACTGACTCCAGTATTTATGGTCCACTCATGACTTTCCCCCACGTGGTTTAGGTTAACCACATCGCTGTGGGTTTGAACTGAAATTAACAGGGTCATTTGGGTAAAGTCAGTCATTTGAAGTAAAGAACACTGTATATTTCTGGGCTAGACTAACCCTTGCCCTGGAAACATGACAAGTTGATTGTAGGTACTCAAAGAGTAAAAAATAGAGGTATACCATATACACTACCAGTCAAAAGTCTGGACACACCTACTCATTCAAGGGTTTTTCTTTCTTTTTTTTACTATTGTCTACATTGTAGAATAGTAGTGAAGACATCAAAACTCTGAAATAACACATGGAATCATGTAGGAACCAAAAAAAGTGTTAAACAAATCAAAATATATTTTATATTTGAGATTCTTCAGTAGCCACCCTTTGCCTTGATGACAGCTTTGCACACTCTTGGCATTCTCTCAACCAGCTTCATGAGGTATTTACCTGGAATGCATTTCAAATAACAGGTGTGCCTTGTTAAAAGTTCATTTGTGGAATTTCTTTCCTAAATGCATTTGAGCCAATCAGTTGTGTTGTGACAAGGTAGGGGAGTTATACAAAAGATAGCCCTATTTGGTAAAAGACCAAGTCCATATTATGGCAAGAACAGCTCAAATAAGCAAAGAGAAACGACAGTCCATCATTACTTGGAGACATGAAGGTCAGTCAATGGGGAAAATTGTGCAGTCGCAAAAACCATCAAGCGCTATGATGAAACTGGCTCTCATGAGGACCGCCACAGGAAAGGAAGACCCAGAGTTACCTCTGCTGCAGAGGATAAGTTTATTAGAGTTACCAGCCTCAGAAATGGCAGCCCAAATAAATGCTTCACAGAGTTCAAGTAACAGTCACATCTCAACATCAACTGTTCAGAGACTGCGTGAATCAGGCCTTCATGGTAGAATTGCTGCAAAGAAACGACTACTAAAGGACACCAATAAGAAGAAGAAACTTGCTTGGGCCAAGAAACACGACCAATGGACATTAGACCAGTGAAAATCTGCCCTTTGGTCTGATGAGTCCAATTGTGAGATTTTTGGTTCCAACCGCCGTGTCTTTGTGAGACGCAGAGTAGGTGAACGGATGATCTCCGCATGTGTGGTTCCCATCGTGAAGCATGGAGGAGGAGGTGTGATGGTGTGGGGGTGCTTTGCTGGTGACACTGTCAGTGATTTATTTAGAGTTCAAGGCCAACTTAACCAGCATGGCTGCCACAGCATTCTGCAATGATACGCCATCCCATCTGGTTTGCGCTTAGTAGGACTATCATTTGTTTTTCAACAGGACAATGACCCAACACACCTCCAGGCTGTGTAAGAGCTATTTGACCAAGAAGGAGAGTGATGGAGTGCTGCATCAGATGACCTGACCTCCACAATCACCCAACCTCAACCCAATTGAGATGGTTTGGGATGAGTTGGACCGCAGAGTGAAGGAAAAGCAGCCAACAAGTGCTCAGCATATGTGGGAACTCCTTCAAGACTGTTGGAAAAGCATTCCTCATGAAGCTGGTTGAAAGAGTGCCAATGGTGCGCAAAACTCTCATCAATGCAAAGGGTGGCTACTTTGAAGAATCTAAAATCTAAATAGATTTTGATTTTTTTAACACTTTTTTGGTTACTACATGATTCCATGTGTGTTATTTCATATATACATGCATGCATGCATAGATATATACAGTGCATTCGGAGAGTATTTCAAACCCCTTGACTTTTTCCACATTTTGTTACGTTACAGCCTTTATCTAAAATGGATAAGATAAATAAAAATCCTCATCAATCTACACTCAATAAAAAACAGAAGTACCTTATTTACATAATTATTCAGACCCTTTGCTATGAGTCTCGAAATTGAGCTCAGATGCATCCTGTTTCCATTGATCATCCTTGAGATAGTTCTACAAGTTGATTGAGTCCACCTATGGTAAATTCAATTGATTGGACATGATTTTGGAAAGTCACACAACTGTCTATATAAGGTCCACAGTTGACAGTGCATGTCAGAGCAAAAACCAAGCCATGAGGGCGAAGGAATTGTCCATAGAGCTCTGAGACAGGATTGTGTCAAGGTACAGATCTGGGGAAGGTTACCAAAAATGTCTGCATCATTGAAGGTCCCCAAGAACACAGCGGTCTCCATCATTCTTAAATGGAAGAAGTTTGGAACCACTCTGACTCTTCATAGAGCTGGCTGTACTGGACAGAGTTCCACTGTGGAGATGGGAGAACCTTTCAGAAGGACAACCATCTCTGCAGCACTCCACCAATCAGGCCTTTATGGTAGAGTGGCCAGACAGAAGCCACTCCTCAGTAAAGGAACATAACAGCCCGCTTGGAGTTGCCAAAAGGCACCTAAAGGACTCTCAGACCATGAGAAACAAGATTCTCTGGTCTGATGAAACCAAGATTGAACTCTTTGGCCTGAATGCCAAGCGTCACGTCTGGAGGAATCCAGAATCCATCCCTACAGTGAAGCATGGTGGTGGCAGCATCATGCTGTGGGTTTTTTTCAGGGGCAGGGACTGGGAGACTAGTCAGGATTGAGGGAAAGATTAATGGAGCAAAACACAATCGAACATCTCTGGAAGGACCTGAAGTAGCTGTGCAGCGACGCTCCCCATCCAACCTGACAGAGCTTGAGGGGATCTGCAGACAAGAATGGGAGAAACTCCCCGAACACAGGTGAGCCAAGCTTGTAGCGTCATACCCAGAAGACTAGAGGATGTAATCGCTGCCGATGGTGCGTCAACAAAGTACTGAGTAAAGGGTCTGAATTATTATGTAAATGTGGTATTTCAGTTTCTTCTTTTTAATAAATTTGCAAAAAAGTCTTAACCTTTTTGCTTCGTCATTATGGGGTATTGAGATATGGGGTCTGCTGTGCGACCTGAGTTTTAATTGGCAAAAAAAATGGTAGCACTTTAGAGCCATGAACAATGGGCTGAATTTGGAGCTGTCAGACGTGCCTTGGCTTCGAGACTCATTGGTATTCTTAATGGAGGTGCGGGTCCTGGGAGTTCATCCCTTGTTTGTCAGTGACATCATTTACAAGCTAAGAACTTTGATAGGGTCAAGTTATCCCAGCAGGTTAACATTATTTCATGGCAGCCAATCTCTAATGAAGAAATGTGCACATCTACGGCAGCCTAAAGATGAAGGTTAAATAGCTGTGATTCTACTGCTTGGGAAAAACCCAATCTGATTACCCAATCAGAATTCTGTCGCTTGTCTCTGTCACGCTTAATGCAATGTTTCATAGGTAGCTCGTACTGTGTGTATTGATGATGGAATAAAAAATTACAATTTTACAGCTCTATTTGAAATACAAACCTGAAAGCAGCATGTTATTTCTAGCTCTCTTATTATGTTAATTCCTAAAAGCCTTTTCCAATGGGTTGTTCTAGTCCATGGATAACATTGGACTGTTGTTTCTCCTACCCCTCCGAAAGGGTGACAACAGGCAACAGAGGAGTTGGGAATCAGAGAAGATAAAAGAGGAAACCAAATTTCATCCATATTGTTTCAATCAACCCGGTGATGGAACTCAATTGGGGTCTCAATAACTCAGTTGGCATCTCAACTTACTGTTGAGAGTTAGAATAGTCGAATACACGCAATTTCGGAATTTCGTTGTTTATCAGCTAGCCAAGAGGCTAGGGCCGGCTCTGACTGCATGTTTGGTTATGGATGTGGGTACGCAGAACCACAACCACAGAGCCACTGCGTCCCCTCATGATGAGTCCATTAACATTGGCCCACATTTTACCTGCACTTTTTTACCTTGGATCATCATTAGGAAAATCATTCACCATTCACTGACTTCCCCTCCTCAGATTACTTTTACACTACATTAATCCGAAAATTGGCTTCTTCCTCTTCTCGTCGATCTTGAAGTTTGTTTGTTGCGTGTACTGTTTGTATTGTTTGTGCTGGTTTGATTTGTATCAAATACACAAATACCATGAAAAGTCCAAAGTGAACCGTTGCTTTTCTCATGTAATCTGGGGTTCTAAATGTTTACTTGTCACAGGTCTTTCAACTGACAACCACTATGCATGCTGGGCTTCTAAACATAACAAATGTAAGTGGTTGCAGCAGTGTACTTTGGCGGCAGACTAAACTCTTTCTCAGATCCTTTGCAAGTAGCTTGTTTTTGGACGGCACCTGGACCTGCCAGTTCAATGATCGTCTTGGGTCTTTGATGTGATCACACAGTTTAGTCATAGTCTCACCTCAGAACAGGACATGGGGCAAGACACAAGACCACAATGTCTTCTCAGCGAATAAGATTAGGAGAAGTGATGGAGAATGAAGATCAATCGTCTTCAGCTGAGGATCTTCACTCTGTAATCTGCCTCCTCAATGCCTCTTGTCCAAGCTTGGGAGCCCTCAGATTTCAGTGTTTTTCCCCCAATTGCCAAAACAGTCTTGGCCTCATGAAAGAGAGGGCTCTTTCCTGCTAAGAAAACACATTTGACCTGTATGAACATGCAAGGCAAGTTGATTTAGGGGGGAGGGTGGTTTAAAACACCTCCCTGTTCCCTAGCCATGCAGTTTAGCAGGTCTTCCCAAAGTGTCTGTGTGCCTTCTTGGCTCCTGTTCACTTCTTGTGTTTTGTGGGCCAGTTTCGCCCCATGTCAATCAAAGGAGCACAGCCTCATGAACACTAATCTCTCATTGATAGAGAGGGGTTTGCGGAAGGACTCCGTTGAACACTGACAAACGTTGAACCATTGGCAAGTTAAATGTTTTGTTTTGTGTGTAGAGTTAATGCTACTACTTATATTATTATTCTTACCAACTCATTTGCCCAAACGCTGTTCTTATGTGTGGGGGTTTTATCACAGGAAGGAAACAGTGCTTCATTAATAGACCCCCCCCATTAATTTACCCAAGTCTTTGTCATAGCAGGCTTGTTATGAGTAGTTTGTGCCATGTTGTTTACGGTGATGCATCTTGGCAGGTATTTAATTATAAGACTGTGACTCCCAGGCCTGACAGGCTGTCTTAATGAGGATGCTGTCTGAACTGTGGGGATGATCCGGGGTGACAGAGTCTTCCAGCATGGAACCAGAATTCATGCAGGGAAGTCAGAGGTCCGTTTCTCGCAGCCCCTGTGTCTGTGATCCGTCATCTCCGCCGTCAGAAACTCTGTCGATGGCGGTTAGCCCAGATCTCTTGATTGATTTCCCCTCCTTTTCTCCTGCTTGATGTATCACCAAATTGTTTTAACTAGTGTGATGGAGAAGCCTTCTTGTCACCTTCCTGTAGGCAGAGGAAGTGGTAGACAGAGCTAAAACCTGACTTCCTCACATATTTCCAGGACTCTATTAATATTTGAGTGCCACCTTGGCTGCAATACGTTTTTACAATTATCTTTGTATTGTGACATTTGACCCAAGGTGTTCCATTCTTTTTTTAACGGTTGCACACTGCGGGACACAGTTTGCTCAAAGAAATTGTTTTTGGTGATTGCCAACACAGAGCCAGAGACAAATTCCAGGGAGTGAGGATGGCACTTTTCAACACAACATAGCTTTTTGCTAAAGTGGTTCAGCTATTATAGACAGTGAAATGTCAATGTGGAAAAGAAAGTGATTTGAAGCATATTGAAATATCTCAAAAGAATGTCTGACTTTACTTTGGTCATTGTCAATGCCGTTACCTTTACTAAAACATTACATTATATATGCTACGGCAAAGTAGGGCAATATAATTTAATTACAGTTGCAATTTTAAATAATGAAAAATTGCCTCGTAAAAAAACAACAACAACGGGCTGTGTCACAGCCTGGTACAGCACTCCACCACTGCTGACCACAAGGCTTTACAGAAGGTGTACGCTTAGCCGAACACATCATTGGGTGCTCACTGCCTGTCCTCTAGGACACCTACAACACCAGGTGTCACAGGAAGGCCAAGAACATCATCAATGATCTCAGGCATCTGACCGACAGCCTGTTATCCCCGCTTCCATCACTCAGACGCAGGCAGTATAGTATCATGGGAAAAACTCTGACTGGCCAATAGCTTCTATTCCCATTAGGCTGCTGAATAGCACTAGGCAGCTACGTTGTCCCCCTGTCCCCCTGCTGCTCCCCTTATATATACCCCCCCCTAACGGGCACTTACCCTGTCCCCACCCCTCAATGTAAATCTATCATTGCTACAGTTGTAAATGTATATATTGTTATTATTATTTTATTTATTTTTTTATTTAGTGTGAGAATACTAGGCCCAGTGCAGTCAAAATGTGTTTTTCCCTTTTGTTTTGTATCATATTGCACAACAGCTGATGAAACTAACACTGTAAAAGTGTGAAAAAATGTGATCATTGTAATTTCCTGATAGTTGCTGGTTTAAAATACAACCAACACAGCACCTTCTAATCATGTTTTGCTTGTTTTGTTTTGTACCTGTCCACTCAAGCTTAACATTGTTGTCATCTATCGCCTACCAGAGGGGTATCTTATGAAGCAGGTTTGAGGAGTTAGCGAGGTAACTTTGGTCAACTCGTAGTTCAACTCAGGATAACCGGTCATATGAAAGTGGCTCACCTTTTAGCCAGGTAAATTTCTATGGCAACGAATTCTTCAGAACTAACTCGCTCCGAGGCAGGCTAACTCATGGCTAACTCCACTTACCCTGAATGAAATGAGCCGTGAGTTGAGCACCAATGAAATCAGATTCCCTCCCTCTTGCAAAGATTGCATCGTCATTTGAGGAAGACGACTGATTTTAAATATTTTATTTGTGTAAACATTTATATATATATATATATATATATATATATATATATATATATATATATATATATATATAAAATGTTTACACAAATAAAATATTTAAATCAGTCGTCTTCCTCAAATGACGATGCAATCTTTGCAAGAGGGAGGGAATCTGATTTCATTGGTGCTCAACTCCGGCTCATTTCATTCATGGTAATGGAGTTAGCCATGAGTTAGCCTGCCTCGGAGCGAGTTAGTTCTGAAGAATTCGTTGCCATAGAAATTTACCTGGCTAAAAGGTGAGCCACTTTCATATGACCGGTTATCCTGAGTTGAACTACGAGTTGACCAAAGTTACCTCGCTAACTCCTCAAACCTGCTTCATAAGATACCCCTCTGGTAGGCGATAGATGACAACAATGTTAAGCTTGAGTGGACAGGTACAAAACAAACAAGCAAACATGATTAGAAGGTGCTGTGTTGGTTGTATTTTAAACCAGCAACTATCAGGAAATTACAATGATCACATTTTTTCACACTTTTACAGTGTTAGTTTCATCAGCTGTTGTGCAATATGATACAAAACAAAGGGAAAAACACATTTTGACTGCACTGGGCCTATATTCTCACACTAAATAAAAAAATAAATAAAATAATAATAACAATATATACATTTACAACTGTAGCAATGATAGATTTACATTGAGGGGTGGGGACAGGGTAAGTGCCGCGTTAGGGGGGGGTATATATAAGGGGAGCAGCAGGGGACAGGGGGACAACGTAGCTGCCTAGTGCTATTCAGCAGCCTAATGGAATAGAAGCTATTGGCCAGTCAGAGTTTTTCCCATGATACTATACTGCCTGCGTCTGAGTGATGGAAGCGGGGATAACAGGCTGTCGGTCAGATGCCTGAGATCATTGATGATGTTCTTGGCCTTCCTGTGACACCTGGTGTTGTAGGTGTCCTAAGGACAGGCAGTGAGCACCCATGATGTTTCGGCTAAGCTACCACCTTCTGTAAAGCCTTGTGGTCAGCAGTGGTGGAGTTGCTGTACCAGGCTGTGACCAGCCGTTGTTTGTTGTTTTTTTACGAGGCAATTTTTCATTATTTAAAATTGCAACTGTAATTAAAATTATATTGCCCTACTTTGCCGTAGCATATATAATGTAATGTTTTAGTAAGGTAACGCATTGACAATGACCAAGTAAAGTCAGACATTCTTTTGAGATATTTCAATATGCTTCAAATCACTTTCTTTTCCACATTGACATTTCACTGTCTATAATAGCTGAACCACTTTAGCAAAAAGCTATGTTGTGTTGAAAGTGCCATCCTCACTCCCTGGAATTTGTCTCTGGCTCTGTGTTGGCAATCACCAAAACAATTTCTTTGAGCAAACTGTGTCCCGCAGTGTGCAACCGTTAAAAAAAGAATGGAACCCTTGGGTCAAATGTCACATACAAAGATAATTGTAAAAACGTATTGCAGCCAAGGTGGCACTCAAATATTAATAGAGTCCTGGAAATATGTGAGGAAGTCAGGTTTTAGCTCTGTCTACCACTTCCTCTGCCTACAGGAAGGTGACAAGAAGGCCTTCTCCATCACACTAGTTAAAACAATTTGGTGATACATCAAGCAGGAGAAAAGGAGGGGAAATCAATCAGAGATCTGGGCTAACCGCCATCGACAGAGTTTCTGACGGCGGAGATGACGGATCACAGACACAGGGGCTGCGAGAACGACCTCTGACTTCCTGCATGAATTCTGGTTCCATGCTGAAGACTCTGTCACCCCGGATCATCCCCACAGTTCAGACAGCATCCTCATTAAGACAGCCTGTCAGGCCTGGGAGTCCACAGTTCTTATAATTAAATACCTGCCAAGATGCATCACCGTAAACAACATGGCACAAACTACTCATAACAAGCCTGCTATGACAAAGACTTGGTAAATTAATGGGGGGGTCTATTAATGAAGCACTGTTTCCTTCCTGTGATAAAACCCCCACACATAAGAACAGCGTTTGGGCAAATGAGTTGGTAAGAATAATAATATAAGTAGTAGCATTACTCTACACACAAACAAAACATTTAACTTGCCAATGGTTCACGTTTGTCATGTTCAACGGAGTCCTTCCCGCAAACCCTCTCTATCAAATGAGAGATTAGTGTTCATGAGGCTGTGCTCCTTTGATTGACATGGGGCGAAACTGGCCCACAAAACACAGAGTGAACAGGAGCCAAGAGGCACACAGACACTTTGGGAAGACCTGCTAAACTGCATGGCTAGGGAACAGGGAGGTGTTTTAAACCACCCTCCCCCCTAAATCAACTTGCCTTGGCATGTTCATACAGGTCAAATGTGTTTTCTTAGCAGGAAAGAGCCCTCTCATTGAGCCAAGACTGTTTTGGCAATTGGGGGAAAAACACTGAAATCTGAGGGCTCCCAAGCTTGGACAAAGAGGCATTGAGGAGCAGATTACAGAGTGAAGATCCTCAGCTGAAGACGATTGATCTTCATTCTCCTCACTTCTCCTAATCTTATTCGCTGAAAGACATTGTGGTCTTGTGTCTTGCCCATGTCCTGTTCTGAGGTGAGACTATGACTAAACTGTGTGATCACATCAAAGACCCAAGACGATCATTGAACTGGCAGGTCCAGGTGCCGTCCAAAACCAAGCTACTTGCAAAGGATCTGAGAAAGAGTTTAGTCTGCCGCCAAGTACACTGCTGCAACCACTTACATTTGTTATGTTTAGAAGCCCAGCATGCATAGTGGTTGTCAGTTGAAAGACCTGTGACAAGTAAACATTTATAGAACCCAAGATTACATTAGAAAAGCAACGGTTCACTTTGGACTTTTCATGGTATTTTGTGTATTTGATACAATCAACCAGCACAAACAATACAACAGTACACGCACAAACAAACTTCAAGATCGACGAAAGAGGAAGAAGCCAATTTTCGGATTAATGTAGTGTAAAGTAATCTGAGAGGGAAGTCAGTGAATGTGAATGATTTTCCTAATGATGATCCAAGGTAAAAGTGCAGGTAAATGTGGGCCATGTTAATGGACTCTCATGAGGGGACGCAGTGGCTCTGTGGTTGTGGTTCTGCGTACCCACATCCATAACCAACATGCAGTCAGAGCCGGCCCTAGCCTCTTGGCTAGCTGATAACAACGAAATTCCGAAATTGCGTGTATTCGACTATTCTAACTCTCAACAGTAAGTTGAGATGCCACTGAGTTATTGAGACCCCAATTGAGTTCCATCACCGGGTTGATTGAAACAATATGGATGAAATTTGGTTTCCCTCTTTTATATCTTCTCTGATTCCCAACTCCTCTGTTGCCTGTTGTCACCCTTTCGGAGGGTAGGAGAAACAACAGTCCAATGTTATCCATGGACTAGAACAACCCATTGGAAAAGGCTTTTAGGAATTAACATAATAAGAGAGCTAGAAATAACATGCTGCTTTCAGGTTTGTATTTCAATAGAGCTGTAAAATTGTAATTTTTTATTCCATCATCAATACACACAGTACGAGCTACCTATGAAACATTGCATTAAGCGTGACAGAGACAAACGACAGAATTCTGATTGGGTAATCAGATTGGGTTTTTCCCAAGCAGTAGAATCACAGCTATTTAACCTTCATCTTTAGGCTGCCGTAGATGTGCACATTTCTTCATTAGAGATTGGCTGCCATGAAATAATGTTACCTGCTGGGATAACTTGACCCTATCAGTTCTTAGCTTGTAAATGATGTCACTGGACAAACAAGGGATGAACTCCCAGGACCCGCACCTCCATTAAGAATACCAATGAGTCTCGAAGCCAAGGCACGTCTGACAGCTCCAAATTCAGCCCATTGTTCATGGCTCTAAAGTGCTACCATTTTTTTGCCAATTAAAACTCCAGTCGCACAGAAGACCCCATATCTCAATACCCCATAATGACGAAGCAAAAAGGTTAAGACTTTTTGCAAATTTATTAAAAAGAAGAAACTGAAATACCATTTACATAATAATTCAGACCCTTTACTCAGTACTTTGTTGACGCACCATCGGCAGCGATTACATCCTCTAGTCTTCTTGGTAATGACGCTACAAGCTTGGCTCACCTGTGTTCGGGGAGTTTCTCCCATTCTTGTCTGCAGATCCCCAGCTCTGTCAGGTTGGATGGGGAGCGTCGCTGCACAGCTACTTTTCAGTCCTCCAGATGTTCGATTGTGTTTTGCTCCATTAATCTTTCCTCAATCCTGACTAGTCTCCCAGTCCCTGCCCCTGAAAAAAACCCACAGCATGATGCTGCCACCACCATGCTTCACTGTAGGGATGGATTCTGGATTCCTCCAGACGTGACGCTTGGCATTCAGGCCAAAGAGTTCAATCTTGGTTTCATCAGACCAGAGAATCTTGTTTCTCATGGTCTGAGAGTCCTTTAGGTGCCTTTTGGCAAACTCCAAGCGGCTGTTATGTTCCTTTTACTGAGGAGTGGCTTCTGTCTGGCCACTCTACCATAAAGGCCTGATTGGTGGAGTGCTGCAGAGATGGTTGTCCTTCTGAAAGGTTCTCCCATCTCCACAGTGGAACTCTGTCCAGTACAGCCAGCTCTATGAAGAGTCAGAGTGGTTCCAAACTTCTTCCATTTAAGAATGATGGAGACCGCTGTGTTTCTTGGGGACCTTCAATGATGCAGACATTTTTGGTAACCTTC